>NC_056614.1:22990230-23025230 GCF_018340385.1 Cyprinus carpio | reverse complement strand
AACTAAACACACATGCATATGTGTGCATATACACTCACTCAGACACACACACACACAGTCAGAGCACATAAAAGGATTTGTTTGGGTAAGTTAATTGTACAAAGCGCTGTCTTCATCGCTTCACTGAGGCGAAACATATTGCCTCCACTGTCAAAGAGCTTTCATCTGTTATTGCTGGATAAATGCTAACACAAAAGACACACACAGACACACACACACATGCTCATTTTCACACTTGCAGGTCTTCACAGAGATGGACAGATGACAGATGACCACATTGTTTAATTGACCGATAGCTTGTGACTTGTGTCTGGCCAATGACACACAGCAACACACACTCTCATAAGCGGCATTATGCAATCCTATTACAGACTGCCTAGTGCAGTGGTTCCCAAACCTGTCCTGGAGGCCACACTGCCCTGCACATTTTGCATGTCTCCCTAATCAGACACACCCAATTTAGTTCTTGCAGTCTCTACTAATGAGCTGATGAGTGGAATCAGGTGTGTTAGATATAGGAGACATACAAAAGGTGCAGGGCAGGGGGGCCTCCAGGGCAGGTTTGGGAAGCACTGGCCTAGTGTTACCAGCTTTAGAACAGAGATGCTAGAGATCAGAGTGTGCAGATGTAGACACACACACATTTCACAGTGCATCTGTCATACAGTGAAGCGCTGCAGTTCTGGACTAGTCTCCAGTTTAGTGATGTGCAGGAGCTGTTCAGTGAAATCAGGGAGCTGTCCACCACAGCTGGTGCTGAAACACACTCAAAGAGCACTGGAATATCTGGAGAAAGTTGCCTGTTAGTATGCCAACAAACTTACAGTTTGCCACACCTGCTAATGGCCCATAACTTTAGCCAGGAAACTATATGTGCATTATTTCAAAATAAACCAGGTAAAACAAATTGGGTAAAGAAATTAATTTAATTTAATTTAATTTAATTTAATTTAATTTAATTTAATTTAATTTAATTTAATTTAATTTAATTTAATTTAATTTAATTTAATTTAAATATAAACAAATCAATAAAGAAATAGCACTAATACTATTAAAGTACTTCATAGTAATATAAACAACAACAACAACAATATTATTATTATTATTATTATTTAACACCAGTACAATTACAATAGTAATATTTTTAAAGGGCTTTTATTTTGGTGGAAAACCACAGGGAAACTTCTCATTTGAAATGCTTCTCTGCACTTATTTTGGGTCCAAATGGTGTAGTTCCACCGGCAGGGTAATAATGAATCAGAGTCATAACTAAGTCAAAGGTCCAATTACACAAATGCTTGTTTTTCAAGCAGAGATTGCCTATGCTGGTTTTAAACACACAAACCTTTCTTAAATTAGAAAACATTATTGTTTAAATTTCTCTAAAAGGACTCCATAGGGTATGTGTACAATTGCCCTGTATACACCGAAAACCAATATATCTGTACACTTCAAAATTATGTGCACACAGATACCCATAAAAGAGGATGTAGATGGCAAAACAAACAGTGCTTCCTCCATTAGAAAGATGTTATAAATTGGAAAATGCAATAGCACTGTGTTTGCAAATGTGTGTGTGTCTGTGTATACATGTGATCTGAAGCAAAAAGGAGAGAAACTGTTAATTTTACTCTAATGGGAAGAATGAGACCAATTACAAATTAAGTGTGTTCTCGAGGGATCTTACTGGTTTTACATTCTTTGTTCTCAGGAGAATTGATGCTCTTTTCTACTGAAACGAAAGGAAACTAGAGGAGAAACTATCAGCCGTAGGACTATCACACACACAAAAGAGTACAATTATCAAAGCCTTTTATACGTTCACTATTGTTCAAACAGACTTTTTGGGGTGGGTATAATATTTTTGAAAAAATTATCTCATGCTCAGTAAGGCTGCATTTATTTGATCGAAAACACAGTAAAAACAGTGAAATAATATTACAATTGAAAAAAAATATTTTCTATTTGGATATAATTTGAAGTGTAATGTATACCTGTGATGAATTTTCAGCATCATTACTCCAGTCTTCAGTGTCACATGGTCCTTCAGAAATCATTCTAATACAGTATGTATTTTTTGGGGGGGATTATCATATTCTATAAAAACAAGCTTATAAACTTAGCATATAGCTTTTAGTCTAACATATTACAGTAACAATATTCTACATTTGAATTTTTTTTTTTAAAAGAAGCTGATGTCTCAAGATGTTATTAAAATCCCACATCTGCATTTCCACTTTTTTTCCCCCCTGAATCAGGCTGACAAGCTAACATTAACCAAAACATCAGGCCTGTAGTTATATATCTGTGGTTTTTAAATAGTAATCCTAAACACATGTTCCTTCAGAGCATCAAAACAGAAACAAACTCATCAATCTGCCAATTCATATATGTTTAAAATTGTGAAAACCAAAGGATTCTGCAATAAAACATCTCCCTGCTGATAGGAAAACACCCTGGTGCTCTACAGGAGACACATCTATAGGGACTCTCCGGTGGTTTCCTGGCATCATTAGATCTTTCATTTCTAGAAAGCTCTCAAAGGATGGAGGCAATACATCACTCTGAGCTCCCCTTTAACCTGTTTCTCTATGTATGCGTGTTTGAATTATTGGACACGTGCCATGCTTGTAGGCAGAAAAGGTGTGTGGGAATTTTTCATCTCTCTTTCTCACACTCTCACAATGCATTTAAATGGGATGTTTAGTACAGACACCAGCCTGCCTGGCTGATCTCAATACACGGCCCTAAAAATGACAAACACCTCCAAAAACAGCATTTATGAGAGAGAGGGGGGGGAGAGACAGCAAAACACATGGAGAGAGGACTATTTGTGTGGATCTGAACAAATATGATTATGAGTTTTGATCTACAGACATACTGTATTGTTGAAAACCATGCAAGTGAGACAACAGCTTTAGGCATGTATATATATAAGCGTCTACCAAATGCACAAATGTAAAAGTAAAAAGGGTGATTCAAAATATTTGTAGCAACTATAAGAAAATAAGTAAAATACAATAAAAATATAGTAAAATCTTATATCATTATATAAATACAACATTTAATACAATACATGTATACTATTATCCAACAATATAATATAAATTATCAAATTTTAAGGAAATGTAAAGCAAATTTTGATATGATTCAATAAAACTGACACAGAAGTGAATCAAACAAGTTACAGGTGCAAATCTAGTATACTGGCACAGTTATAAAGGCATAAAAAGTGAAATTCATCACAATTCTCATAATGTTGTTTGATTTTATATTGCCAACAGAATAATATCTAATACAGTATAAATATTTAATATATTGCCTAGCCCTAATATGCAAATGTGTATTTGTGTGCCACTTCTTACCAAGTCGAGGATCAAACTGTCTCATCTGTACCTCCTCCACACAGTCTGCAGGAAACCAACCGGTTCTTCCTTTCACCGTTCCTTCCCAGAAACCTCCTTCTCCTATACTTAACACTGAGAGAGAAAGAGAGACAGAGCGAGACATTAATTATCATCTCATCAACACACATTTGGTTGTTGATCACACACAGATCCCCATAAAAGTTAGCTAACATCCTAGATGACAATACCTGGATAAAAAATAAATAAATAAATAAAAATAAAATAAAAGTTAGTAACTGACAGAATTTGCATCAATTAGAAAATCAATTAAATATAAAGCAAATACTTTATTTTTTATTCTAAAATAAAACAACAGCAAAAAACTCTCTCTCTCTATATATATATGATACATTCTCATTTAGATATGTGGTGTGTGCATGAATGTGATCTCAGCAAGCATTCACACATCTTTTTCCTTTCAGAAATAAGCTTGAAGAGGGAGAACAAATAGATGACGTGAGTTGAATGACCAGTGGAATCTGAGACGGTGCAGAACATTGTGTTCAACCGGAAACTGATTCATCCAGTGATATTCTACACTAACTGAAGAAACACATGTAGTGACCACACCAGACACACTAAAAACATATGCAGTCACATGCAAGTCCTTCAGCATTTAGTTGCTAGGATACTGCAGTTTAAAAGCAGTGTGTGTATGAGTTATGTGCGTGTGTGTGTGTTTATCAAAAGTGCAAGGTGTGCAAAAAGGGCAGGTGGACAATTTTGTGGTACTCCAAGAATTCCATAAATCAATAAGCAACAATGAAAGCATGTGCTGTGCATTGTACACACACACCACACAGAGTTTCATTCATGCTGAAGTAGATCTTTAACTGCAGATGGCATATAAGAAACCCCGCTTACACAGGGCAAATAACAAATGCAAACCACACACTTTCTCTCTGTGCCTCTTGGTAAAGTACTTGTCCCCCCCCCGCTCTTGTAGTGTAATCCATGATGAAAGTGCTGCTTGATGGTCTACAAGGCCAATTGACCCTTCACTAAGCTCCGCCCCCTCAGTTACTGTTGCTCACTTACAGAACATCCAATAGGAATGTACTGGAGATTTCCATTAACAGAATTAAAATTATTTTAATGTAGAATTTACAGAGAAGAAACCCATTTCAGTATAAAAACATGGCAGATGGCAACAGTTGCCAATGCATGATTGGTCAGTAACATTCTTAAAGGTGCCCTATTATGTCCTTTATGAAGTCTTTCTTTGTTTTTTGGGGTGTACTACAATAGGTTTTCATGCTTGATTTTCCAACATATTTATTTTTCACATATTTTACATGATTGTAGAACCATTATTTCCAGTCTGTCTCAAACACCCTGTTTAGTTTCCGTTTCGATGAAACCCCTCCTTCTAAAATATGAAATGCTCTGATTGGTTAGCTGGCCTAATGTGTTGTGATGACACGTCCCTTACCATAAGAGTTTAATCTGCTCAGCTGTAAATATTAATGATGCCGTAAATTTTGACATTCCAATTTGAGCCCAGTCTAGTGGTGTTTTATTTCTTTGCAGTCTATGGTCTCTAGCGCAGCTCAACCAGGCCTCGCCCCCTCTTTTTTTGCATATTCCGTGGGCGGGAATTATTTAAATGACTGACATTCCCCGGGTTTCCATTACAAATTTGGCAAAACTTTTCAATATTTTATAAACGTCAATAAAAAACATTGATGTTTCCATTAACCGATGTTATGCAACTAAAACTATTTTTTCCTCTCGCGACAAGCAATGGTGATGGATGTTGGTACAGGTTTTCGTATATTGCAGCCACCACACTAGCCATTATTCCTAATCGAATGAGATGCAGACATGTATCTTTAGCAAAGCAGCACGGAGAGCCGCTTCTGGGACACTTCTGAAACATACCGTGGCAGGGCTGGTATAAACACAAGCATTGACTAGAGTGGGTGTGATCAGCTCCGATGGCCGTGTCAAAGCTGTAATGAAGTGTAAATGAGGGGTTATACAAGCATTAATGGCAAGGAAAGCCCTTTATACTTGAAAGTGCCCACGTATGAGGTGTTTTTTGGAAGTTTTAGTATATTAAAGAATGATCATGCAACTTTTACGTACGCCTGTTTCCACTGCAGTTTTGCAATATATTTTGAATTGCCTGAATAACCTCCTCATGCGAGTGCAAAAACTTTTTTGCGATATATGATACAGCTCGTATGTTGTAGTTCTTGAAACGTGTTTTATGTTAAAGAGAATATTTCCCTTTGGAATTTGAGCTTTGTAACCTTGCAGATGTTTTTTATGCTCGAACAGCAACTTTAAACAAGAACTAAAGTTAAAAAAAGTGAAAAACCCCATGACGGGGCTTAGCAAAAAAGTTCAACTGATCTGTACAAACCTTCCATTGCTCCTCAACACACACACAAAATTTTCTCTTGAGAAAGACTCAAAACCTAATCATCTTAATACAACCAATTATACTGCATTTTTAATCAGGAGATTTGAAATTCTGTGAGTGGTTTTAGTGATGATCTAGCCGGCAGCACAGCCATTAGAAAATTATCACCTCAGTGCTACTGACTGAGGTTATGCTCGTGCGCACACACACAAACACACACATACAAATGGATGCTTCTGCTGCCTATGTCACAATTAAATACTTGTGTAAATGGGGCTCGTCTTGTAATAAATTCAGGAGGAAAAGAAATGCACATCTCATCAGTGATGCTTCTCATTTAACAATTTTCAATATTTGAGTCCAATCATATCAGTATAATGAGCGTAGAGGGGACATTTCATGGAAAACAGGATTTTCCTCACTCTTCTGAAATAAAGGAGTTTGACGTGTTGTCAATGTAACCTAATGTTCATAACACACAATCCACCCATAACCCAGTCCACATAGACCAGTTATGGATATTAGGTGGAAAAATTGGGCATAATGCATGAAAAGAGGCAAATTTAGAAGCCAGATCTTTAACATATGAAAATATGAACATAAAATAAATAGTTCAAAATGCATCCCCATTATATATACAGTAGTCATCATTCGAAGTGGATCAAAACTTTTGTCACAAGAAAAACTGCTGTTTTTGGTTTGGGAAGCTAACATTGCAAAAAATAAATGCCACAAATTTACTTATTTAAGAATAAGTGACATGTTTGCAATCCTTTTGTCACATCCTGAAGGATCAGCTCATCCTCTTTTAACCACAAAGACTACAATGAGCAGCATGTCCATACAGACGTTTTAAGGTCTAGCGTGTCTTACATAACCGATCACTCAATGGACTTGCACAAGTGTGTTTACAAAGTACCAGGAGTGGGCCTGCCGGACCTCTCCAGCCCTGCCGCGTGCCCAGACACGCTTGGCATATTGGAAACAGGCCTTCACACATACAGGCAAACGGCACCATGGGAGAAACACTCGCCAAGCTCTCAGTGTCAGTCCCTGACCATCAACCAGCAGCCGACTAAGGCACGCTGCCACGACGAGCTCTTGACAGAAGGACCGTTGTTTCTGAGGAGAAGGGCCTGAAGAGTGTGTGTGTGTGTGTGTGTGTGTGTGTGTATAAGCATACAGGAGAGTGCTGCTTCTCGGATGGTGAGATACCATCACAACTCTCTATTCTTATCAGCTTCAAAGACCCATTGAGTCTTAAAAAGGATGAAAGGAAAATGAGTAATTATGCTAGCATGTAACTTTTCAACTGTGCACAATATGAGTTCAACAAATACAGGCACTGTGTAATGAGCGTGATTCTTTCATTTCTGTTCAGCATAAATCAGATGTGAATGAATGTAGCCGGATATAGTGAAGGACTTTCTTTTAGGACAGGCGAGACTCAGGCTGTTGCTCATTCAATCATTTACAGCTCATTCACAGGTAAATGGCACAACTGGGCCAAATCACACATGAACGAGACGGGAGAGACAAACGTTCAAAAAGAGATGTTAAAAGAGACTGAATTACACAGTGAAAAGGAAAAGATCAATATAGACACAAAGAGAGAGTTTTAAAGCTTACATAAAAGAGCTATTGAATGGCCATGTTTTTTGGACAACTATTTAAATGAATATACACTATCATTCAAAACTCTCCCTTTTTAAAATGAATCTATGCTTTTATTCAGCTAGGCTACATTAAATTGATCAAAAGCAACAGTAAAGACATTTTAAAATGTTACAATGTTTAAAATGTTTAAATAATGCTGTTCTTTCAAAAAATAGAAAAAGAAAAAAGTATTATGGAGTCCACAAATTTTTCTCACACTGCTAAAATAATTAATGTTTCTTGAACAGCAAATCAGAATATTAGAATGATTTCTAAAAGCAAATTCAGCTCTGACATCACATCTTTGGAATTTTTAAAGAATTAAATTAGGAATAAATTGCATTATTTTATGTATATATAGACTTTCATTTTTTTGTTGTACTTTAATGCATGTCTGCATTTATGAGTATTAGTAAAAAAGTACATGTCAAGGCCTCTTCTGCACTGCCAGTGAAATAATCACAGATGCTTTAAGAATGTGTGTGTGTGAGTATACGAGACAAGTGTGTGTGTTCTGATCTGTTAACCATCTTATTAACTTGATATGTAATAATGTTTAATTTGAGCAAACTAATCGCTGGTTGACTTGAGATGCACGTCAATCACATGCAAATCAACTGGGTTCAATTCTGCGCTCTCTATCATTCTATAAATAGAATGATAGCCGCAGCACTAAATTTCCAGGCCACTTAACTGCGATAAGCCTCTCCTTCTGAGAGAGAGACAGGGCGTATCAAATCTAATCATTTGTCTCTAATGAATCCAACTGCTCAATAACTTTCATTAAAGCAACCAAAAGCTAAATGGCAAATGCTAAATTGCAAAAACTACCAGCTCCGGGAAGGACAGTTTCCACGAATACATCTAGTCGAATATCTGGTTTATTTAATGCGTTAAATAGCTTGACGGGTAAAAGCAAGGTCACATTAAGCATTTGGTCACACTAATTGCATTACAATGTCCATGTTATGGTATGATTTCTTTTGTACGAGTAATAAAAAAATTTACTTTAGTAATTATGTTGTTTAACATTCTGGGATTACATATACTTATTGATATTGTAATTATATTAATGTGCAATATGTGCAAGGTGATGTAATGTTCACTCCAAATGTAATGTTCAATCAAATTGTGTGCCTGAATTAAAGGGTACAGCATTTTTGTTCCTGTCTGACACTCCTCCACTTAATTGGCTGGAATTAACACTGAAAGAAGAAGAAAAAACGCCAAACCCAGACAAGCTGACAGAGTGTAAACAAGGACCATAAAAAGCAAGAAATGCTCTTATGAATTAATGTAATTACAGGCCTGGAGGAAAAGAGGTAGGCTGGAATGTTTCTACGCTTTTCATTCATGGGATGACTAACAAGAGAATGCCTGTTTGAAACGTGCAAAGTGCAAATGGAGAATTAAATGAATACAGTCACTTAGTGACGTGAATGTGTCTAAGTGATGTAATTCAAAAACAGAGGGAATTTTTTTTTGTCAAAAATAATAATCCAAAAATTGTATTTAATCGCAATGTAACTATGTTTTTGAACAAGAACAATTTTGAAAGAATATGATTGTTTCAAATGAATCAATGATAATTCATGTGATTGACCTATTTGTGTTGAAATATTTAGATATTTGGTTTAACTTTGCAATTTTATTAACTGAAATGTTAATTTGACTAGTATTAGATGTAATTTTAGTTTAAAATAATCAATAAAATAATATTGACCATTAAAAGCATGCATTAAAAGAATAGTTTACCCAAAATGACAGTTTGCTGAAAAGTTACTCACTCTTAGGCCATTCAAGATGAGTTAGTTTCTTCATCAGATCAGATTTGGAGAAATTTAGAATTAATTAATTTTTTGAACTTTTTTTGATGTGAATTTTATGGGTGAAATCAGAATGAGTGTCCAAACAGCTGATAAAAACATCACAACAATCCAGTCCCATCAGTTAATGCCTAATGAAGTGAAAAGCTGCATGTTTGTAAGAAACACATTTATTAAGGGATATTAACTCTGTCATCACTTCTGGCCAAAAAATGAATCCATAATCCATAAAAACAATTTATTACAGACACACAGCTTTCTCAGCTCTCATTCTGACGGCACCCATTCACTGTAGAGGATCCACTGATGAGCAAGTGATGTAATGCTAAATTTCTGCAAATCTGCTCTGATGAAGAAACAAACTCATCTACATCTTGGATGGCCTGTGGGTAAGTAAATTTTCATTTTTGGGTGAAATATTCCTTTAAAAACAAAACGACAAAAACAGGGGGAAAAATGAAAACTGGGTAAATATAAATGTAGATGACATCAGTATGAATGCAAAGTGAGATCTGCGTGAATGCAAAATGGAGTAAATATGCATGTAAAAATCCTAGAGAAAGCCCAGTATTCCAGCCCCTCAAGTCCCATTACCGGTGCGTGTGTGTGTTTGAGAGTGCTTTGACCTGCACTTTTGCATTTATCAAAAAGCCATTTCCAAACGGAAACACTTAAAGAAAGCAATAAGCTGAAAACATGAGTCCATAAAAGCCTCAGCGATGCTCTGAGCCACTGAAATATCAGATGACTTGTGCTCACTTCAGTCACGTCAGAATCAAAGGAGTCCTCAATAAAGATGCTTCTGTCGTTACAATCATCATCTCCACCATCATCCACATAAGCGTCATCATCTTCATCCGTGTGAAGTTATTTGAAAGATGCAGCTTTAAATACAGGTAAAACTTTCTCTCTTGTGCACAGACTGCTATATCACGCAGTTAGTGTGATAACATCTGATCAGCAGACAGGCAGTCAGGACTCACACGCCTGCTGGGAGAGCCGCCGAATGATCAGATATTTGATATTCAGTGGAAGGCTTTCCGGCTGATTGTCCGTCAGGTTAATGAAAGAAAAATGCCTGAAGTGTTCTACCGCAACACACACACACACACACACTTGTCTCAGACAGATACAAAAGAGTGCTTGCTGATGGTCTCTCTTCCAATTTAATTCAAGAGTGCTTTGTAGTTACATTACTAAAGCAAAATAGTTCAGCTCAACAGAACTATTTGAACTTTTGATTAAATGATGAAATTTAGATTCTGAAATCTGATGAGCAGGATGAGCAGCTTTCAAAGATGCTGAATCAACTGAATTCTACATTTAAGGGAAAATTCACTAAAAAAATCAAGTAAACAGACAGTAAACAGACATCCTTCATTCATTTTCACAACCCTGAAAACTCTTGAAAGATCTTAAAAAGTAATAAATTTGGCATACAGTATTTGGGCCGTTCTGTTTGAAAGCGCAGCAGGGCCGTTCAGCTCTGAATAGTATCTCAGAATACATCATTTTAGATATGCAAATCTGCACTGATTCTCTTGCAACTGCCAAATAGTTTATGGCTATATATATCCTTTCAGTGATCATTATATCTAGCACTGCACACTACTGAGAATTTGTGGGTGATTGATTGTTTATAATATTTGCATGCATGATACATCACCAACCCTGAGGACAGCCAGTCCAAAGACACTTCCTCACATATTCAGCCAGTTGTTTGATCATTAACACCAGAATATCTGTTTTCCAGATTGTGATAATTAAAGACTATTGGCCTCATTTGGCTGTGAATGCAGTGGTGGGCATTTTCCAGCATCGCCTGAGGACACTTTGTTTAGGGAAAGTTTCCTGCTGATTTAATGGTTTGCCAGAGATAATTGGATTTGCTGTGTCAATAACGGTACTGATACTCGTTAACATTTTTTTTTTTTGCTTTTTCAAATGTAACTGGCAGTACACATGACTGCAGTCCACAGGGTTATTGATCGCTCATGTCTGTATAGCATGTATGAACTGTGATCTAGCAGATCTGCAGCCTTTGGCAGTGAGAGTACTGGTGTATGTAATAATCTCATTTGCATACAATCATAATTAAAAGCTAACAGGAAGTGGGCCGGGTGGAGAGTGTGTGTGTTGTGTAGTTACAGTGGTGGGCAGCAGAATGCTGACTCTTGTGGTACAGTATGTGTGCGGTGCATTACAACAAGCTCAGTGCTTTATTCAATAACCACGACAGTTAGTCTCACATACACCACTGCTGGGCTCTTATGAAATTAATCTGCTGATCCACGAGCCCACATGCTATACACTGCCTGATGATAACTCTCTGTGATATCAGAGCTGTCTCACAGGGAATTATGGGAACTGAAGTTCAGCGAAATTAGAAAAGAGCAGAAAAGAAATAAGAAATTAAACTCATTGGGGCGATGAGAACAGACTGTGAGAGAAGGGAAGGGAAGGGAAGGGAAGGGAAGGGAAGGGAAGGGAAGGAAGGGAGGAAGGAAGGGAAGAGGAGAGAAGAGAAGAGAAGAGAAGAGGAAGAGAAGAGAAGAGAAGAGAAGAGAAGAAGAGAAGAGAAGAGAAGAGAGAGAAGAAGGAGAAGAGAGAAGAGAAGAGAAGAGAAGAGAAGAGAAGAGAAGAGGGAAGGGAAGGGAGGGGGGGGGGGGGGGGGGGGGGGGGAAGGGAAGGGGTTGTAAGAGAAGTTTTAGGTTTGAGGTTTTATTTGCGAGTTTATATCATGCAATTCTGAGAGAAAAAGTCAGATTTGCGAGTTTATAGGCTTGCATAGCATCATGAGATGAGAAAAGTCAAAGAAAAATAAGAAAAATAAATAAATAAATAAATAGAGGCATGTGACTAAAAGAGATGATCCATTATGAGATATGGAAGGAAGGAAGGAATTAAAGAAAGGAAGGAAGGAACGAAAGAATGAAGAAAGAAAGAAAATTAAAAAGAAGAGAAGAGACAAAAGAGATGACAAAGGTGAAAAGAAGAAACAATAAGGAAAATGCCAAAAAAATTCTTGATGATTGTTTAAAAAAGAAGAAAGGATGTGAGTTTAAGCAGAAGGCAGAGAAGTGAGTGTCACTTAGGTAAAGAGTGAACAGCAGAGATGAGAGAGAGTCACGACTCCACAGAGGAGAAGTGCAGTGGTGCAGTTCTGTGCTCATTGGTATGCTGGACCCTCAATGAAGAGAGAGAGAGAGAGAGAGAGAGAGAGAGAGAGAGAGAGAGAGAGAGAGAGAGAATGATAGTGTTTCTCAATATCATCATCAACAGTCTAAAGGCACTAGGACTTAAATAGTTATTTGGATGCCCAGGAATCCCTCTTCTTTTCATCTCTTTCCTTCTGTCTTTCTTTCATTCTATTTTTACAGCATTCACCTTTTCCCTCCATCTCTCTCGGGCCCCAGGGGTGCAGCCCGAAATAACCTGGCTTGGAAGTTTTATGACTCCAACCTCAGAGTCTCGCTGCATGCCCAAACTTCACGTCACCACCTTAATCTCTCCTTCACACACTCACACACACATACACACACACACTGAGAGCTCAACAAAGGGTTTGATGGGAGATGTGAACAGCAGCTGCTGGGCTATTGGGAGCCATTGATAAGCACACGACTAATGCACTGGACGAGAAATACTCAGATCAGTGTTGGGAGGGAAGCCACTTCCAAAATGTATCTACAAGCTACTCACATTTTTAAAATCAATTTTCTGAACTTCTCTAAATGGACCAGATTAAATCAGCTCGTTGATTCTGGGTGAAAAGAACAAACAAAAAAAGGAAAGTTTTTCCTTGTGAATTACAATAAAAAAAAATTTGCAAGAAGTCTTTTATGCTCACCAAGGCAGCATTTATTTAAAAAAAATTTATTTGAATATATTTTAAAATTGTAATTTATTCCTGAGATAATAAAGCTGAATTTTTAGCAGAGTTTTTTTTTTTTTTCAACAAATATTCAACAGTACAACCCAACGGACACTGAACTTCTATCCCCCGTCTTGTTTTTAGTTAAATATGTATTTAATATAAAATAAAATTCTATATAGCAAATATCCTAAAGCTACAGTACAGTAAAAGTTATTTTTGTCTTTGCAAGCATCACTTGTACTGTCTACATGCACTTTATCTAGTTCAGTAAAAAAAAACCTAACAAACAATCAGACAATGCATGTCAGCTTAACCACATGCAGGAATCACAAATATTTTTTTAAAGATTGTTTGGACAAACAGACAGTGACAGGGAGGAAGAGAAAGAGAGAGAGAGAGAGAGAGAGAGAGAGGCTATCTGTCCACATCAGCTCTGGTCATAATTACGAGTCTCCTTGCAGTGTCTCTAAGCACTCAGCATTATTCCTCAGCTTGCGTCTCCACCACATTCACTCTAGAGCAATTACGTTTAGATGCTGGATAGACGTAGATTGTAAGAAAAAAGAAAGAGAGGGAGAGAGAAGGTGAAAGAGAAGATTGTGAGAAAAACGAGAGAGACACAGCCCTTAAAAAGCGAACACATGAGCTGCATATTAAAGCAATGGATTTGCTGGAGTCGGAGGGCGGCCGCAGAACACGTGGAACGCGAGAGGAGAAAGCATGTAAGAGCAAAGAGCAGCTGGGAAAGTTCTTTTGTGAAGCAGTCTCTAATGGACATGCAGCGTTTTGAGGGATGTTCTGCTCTTTAAAATGAAATACGAAGCCCATGAGCCTCAAAAAAGCAACCCAGGACAACAGCATATCCCAAAGCCACCCTTAAAACACATTTACAATCGTCCCTCTTAAACGTTGTTCTCATTTTGAAGAATGTAAAAGGTTCAGGGCTACAGGCACATCGCCGCTGGGTGGTCATGATTATTAATGCTACCAGTGATTACATCCTAGAGAAAATTCTGAAGCCAGAGTGTAGAAGGAGTTCCCATCACTTTTGACCAATGAATTTCCCAGTTATTTATGATTACTAGACAAGGAGATTGTCTTGTTGATACCCCCCAAAAAAAGAGCAGCCTCTAGCCACTAAAATATTATTTTAATTAAGAATATTTTTATATATATATATATATATATATATATATATATATATATATATATATACACACACACACATAAGAACAAATTTTATGAATATGAATAAGTAAATATATAGTAAAAGATAAAATCTTTTATTGTTTTATTTTACATGGAGATGCGTTTGAATGGAAGAGGATGGAGAGAAACACTCACTGCGCTCATTAAACTGCTTCAGTGTGAAATCAGTTCATCATGTTTACTACTTTGGGAGCTAATCTTCAACATACTGCCACAAAGACTTAAACAAATTGCTATAAAAAAATTTAGTAGAAATAGTATAGTAATTGTAGTATAAAAACAGTAGTCTGTAGCAACTATAACTGATCTCATCAGAAACATACAGCCTGACAAAACTACTGTAAATTATGAACCTGGCACTGTAATTTTTTAATATGTCTGTTTAACACAAGCTCAATTTATGGTAAGAAAATTTTAGATGAGGAATATTTAGCTTAGCAATTATTGCCTTTAAAACCAGCCTTGATTATGGTTTATATTAATTGAAAGAAATAATATGCAAATGATTGCTTCTATTTGCTATGATTTAATAACAAAACATAATTTTGAATACACAAATATTATGATGCTTTTGATTGCTAGGTTTATTTACGACCATCTTGTTCTATTCATAATCACTAGTCCCACTGTTTTAATTAGCAGCTTAAAGCAATCAGGCTGAGCTTTATGACAATCAGTATCATTTTTACAAGAATGTTTTACCAGAAATCTGTTTAATTCTGAATCTTATATCATATGCAAAACAGCCTGAGGTCACAAATCACTCTTGTGAAAATATTAATAAGTAAAAACAATATTATTGTGAAACATTTTTACAATTTAAAATAAAAGTTTTCTTTTTGGATATATTGGGAAATGTAATTTATTCCTGTGATGCAAAGCTGAATTTTCAGCATCATTACTCCAGTCGTCAGTGTTACATGATCCTTCAGAAATCATTCTAATATACTGATTTGCTGCTTTAAAAAATATTTATTATCAATGTTAAAAACACTTGTTCTGCTTAATATTTTTTTGTGGAAACCATGACATATTTTGATTATCATTTGATGAATAGAAATTCAAAAGAACATTTATTTGAAACAGAACATTTTGTAACACTATACATGTTTTTATATATATATATATATATATATATATATATATATATAAATATATTTTATATTTTGAAAATCATTTGATAAATAGAAAGTTCAAAAGAACAGCATTTGTTTGGAACAAAACATTTTGTAACATTTTGATTTTGATCAATTAATGGATCCTTGCTGAATAAAAGTAATTTATCTGAAATATAATCTTATTAGTTTATTTATATTTACTTATTTGGATACAATGAGGTTATTCATTGAGGTTTGTTCATTTTGTAAGACAGGTTCTTGTTTTGTTTATTCAGTATGTTTATGTATTTGGACAAGTAGGTGTTCTATTACACACAAAGGATATGCAGTGTTTATTTGGCTCAAATAAAAGATGCCCTTCATCAGGTCTGCAGGCATGCTACATGCCCAGAGAGCTGCCCTCTCCCCCACTAGTGTGCTAATGAACTAACACAGCCAGAAACAAACAAACCTGCCTTTTGTTTTTCCCTCTTCCTCCCTCCCATCTTTACCTGTTTCTCTATATTGGGTCGATCTTGTTATGTGTAATTCGTTCTCTCACTAATCCTGGACAGCTTTCTTCATTGATGAGTCAGGCGCTGCTTTGTTTCACCGTGAGGCCTATCAAAGCATTTCTGCGCTGTGTTCAATCCACCCTTTGTTCTAATCACAGCTGGACCCGTCACCTGTGTGTGAGTCCGCTCTTTTCCAGTACAAGCCATATGGACACACTCCGGGAATTCTGAGCTTACTATTCTCAGCCTCTGACTCACGCCGGCTATGTGTTTACCATCGACGACTCCGTAAGAATCCGACCTTGTTGGTCGCCTTATCTGAATCACGGCATCTTGTACTTAAGCGCCTAAACTGTCATGATGGCTGCACAGTTGGACATGTAAATGTAAACATACAGACGTGTAACAGCGTGTTTCTCTTAAACCTAATTGCCATCGTGGAAAGATCCAGAAGGGGGGCGGACAGCATGTGCACCGGCAGACGGAGCGACAGGCTTTCTTCTCCGAGTTAATGACAGAAATCCCATGGAGGGGATTTAGGCGATCTGCTTTTTGTTTCCAGCCTTTAGAGCAAATCGCAGTGTGTCAGAATCAGGACGGTTTTCCGAATGGCTCTAGGTTGGCTGGAGAAAGAGAGTGGCGTGCTGCGCAGGGCAGTATTAGATCCTGATGGAAATGTTTTGGACAATCTGGTTATGTCTGCAATCTTCATAGTGATGTCCTAATGAAGAAAAAACTCCCATGTCTCACCTCTAACTGCTCGAGGTAGCTAGTTAAACAATAGTAAAACTAATGAGTAAACACGCAATGGAAATCCCACTGGTCATCATTAGACTGTCAGATCACATGTTTAAAAAAGCAATAAGCCATACAAGGCCATGCATTACAGGATTTTAGTGCTATTTTGAAACTATCATTTAAAGCAATAAGGTTCTGTATGCTAACATTAGTTAATGCAATAGCTAAAATAAAATCACAATGAATAACACTTTTAAAACATTTATACCGGGTCATTTTCATTTCAATAAACAACAGCATATTTATAATACACTAACATTACACTATAAAATACTCAAATACACTATATAATACACTAATTCAGCATTTTACTGATGCTGCAAAATGTATGAACCACAATTTATTAATGTTAATCAATTGAATCTTACTGTAATGTGCTTATAGTTAAAACTGAAATGATGAATGACTGCCAGAATATTTTGTTTTATTAATATCTGACAGGAAATATGAAAGGGATACTGCACAGCTAATGCACGCCGTGGAGACCAAGAACCACCCGACGCAAAGACTAGATTTTCACAAGTTTGATTTGTCATAAACCTCAGACTTAAACAGATTTCTGGTAAAACATTCTTGTAAAAAATGATATTGATTGTCATAAAACTCGGCCTGATTGCTTTAAGCTGCTAATTAAAACAGTGGGACTAGTGATTATGAATAGAACAAGGTGGTCGTAAATAAACCTAGCAATCAAAAATATTTGAATATTCAAATTATGTATTTGTTATTAAATAATAGCATGTAAAAGCAATTATCTGCATATTATTTCCTTCAATGAATATAAACCATAATCAAGGCTGGCTTTAAATGATATCAGTTAACTGAAGGCAATAATTGCTATGCTAAATATTCCTCAATTACAATTTTCTTACCATAAATTGAGCTTGTGTTTTGACTCAGACATTCACTACTCTTTCAGAAGATACATAATAGTGCCTCCTACCATACACCAGTGAAAACAACCGTCAATGCCGGGGAAAGGTTAATCATAAGGGTTTCTGAATGAATGAACAGTGGATGTCAATTAGAATGACATCATAAATTTGTACACTAAATACAACAGAATTGTTTTTTTTTTAAATTATTATTATTGTATGTAATACGTAATATTATCTAATGTGAAACATCTATAGTTAGATTATAGCTAGATTCAGTTTACCAATGTGAAACTATATCCAAGTTTGATTACTTTATAGTGTAAACCTACATCATTTAGCATAATTATTAGAGAAGAATCAGTCCGTCTGGCTCAACAAGCACACTTCCCTTCCCCCAACAACATACTACAGAGAACACCAATCTTATTTAAAGCACCAATATTTAAAACAGTTAGACCCAGAACACCATTAGCGGCCATTAACGCAGCCACTTTTTCTCTAGCTTCTCTCTCTTACCTCACTCAGTCTCTCTCAAAGCACCAGATAAAAGAAGTTAGAGAAGATTAAACGCACAGTTAAAGCATTTCTCTCTGACAGCAGGCCGACAGGTACAATAGTCCCACGGAAATGCTCTCAGTCCATCACCCCTCCCCCTGTATTCTCCTGCATTAGCGGTTTTGTTAACACTGTGTGACTGCTTAATGAATTTAATCAGAGAGAAAGATAGCAAAGTTCACCTTTGATGAGCGACATGAGGTGAAAAACACTTCTTCGCTGGGAGAGTTATGTGCGAGACTGACGATTTTTCTTGATTGTTGATGCATTAACAAGTATTGGCTGTAGGTATGGGAGTTTTTGGGTTTGGATCCAAATTAAATTGGACCATATCCTATCACACAAATAATTCACCCAAAAAATGTCAAATCCTTATATATTCACACTCATGTTTCTTCAGACCTGTTAACTGTTATCTGTATATATCAAGCATGCATTAAAAAAAAATCATGTTTAAAAGATCAGAAACATAAAAATTATATAGATACAAAAATGATTAACATTTTTTTCTGGTTCCTGAATCCTATTGGCTGAGAGCTGGAATATTCCAGCGGTGCAATATTCTACTGATAACATCTGTTTCATTGTTTGTATCACTCTGCTTGCAGTATTTCCCAGTGTTGAACATTTTCGAATATCATGGTTGATGCTCAAATACACAATAATTTATAAAAAATACTGTTTTTGTGTCACAGAATGTAGCTTTTTTTTTTTTTTAGGTGATAATGTAGTTGTTTAGACTTCAAACATGCAGTTTGTTAATAAAGATAATGTCTATTTGAAATTTAGCTTTAACATTTTCAGCGGTGTGAGCTCCAGTGCGTCATTTTTGGGTGAATTATTTCTCATTCGCAGTCACTGTCAGCACAGCTTTCCCAGGTTCAGATCAGCAAACAGCAGTTTGTTTATGGAGGGACTCCATCACCGTCAGGAGTGTTGCTGTGGTGGAGGTGGAAGTCTGCAGTCAGCAGCAGCAGTGACAGAGGAAGCCCCTCTCTGCCCCATCACACCCACACACTGCTTCAATCTATTGATTAGTCCCTAGCTATCAGAACATCAATCATGGGCTCCCGATCGATGGTGTTTTGTTGGCGTGTTCAGGCTGCCCTTGGGAACAATGGGCCTTCACATGAAGCAGTGCTGCTCAGGAGCTCTAACCATTTGGAAATATAAACACAGCCTTGTTCCAGAAGCCTGTTGCAATATCATATCAAACATCATTAATGTGTGTGTTCATAAAGGGACAGGAGAAAGACCCAGCTCGTGTTACCTGTTATACTATAAACATTACACTGGATTTTGTTATTGGATATAAAGGTGATCTGGCTTTTAAAAGTATATTCTAATATCTTCTGTCACATTCTGCACTCTTTTAATGTTAATAAAGGCCTTACTGTACTAATTAGTATAAACACACTAATTAGTTTTACTTGACAGTTTTCTACACTCTCCAATTAAACATCCAATTGTATCTTAAAAGTCAACAAGTCAACCGTGTTTACAATCAGTTTTACTTCCACAATGTGACACTTTCTAATGATATTGGGTATTCACTGAGAAATATGTTAGATAGGACATGGATAAAATAAAATAAAATGAAATAAAATAATTTAAAGTTACAGACAAAAAAAAAAATTAAAATATAAATAGTATAAGGTAAGTCAATTATTTTAAGATACAATTTATTTTAAAATGGATGAATGAATGAATAAATAAATGTCTACAGAAAAAACAAATGAATTTAGACATAAATAAATAAATACTGTACACAATACAGTATAACATACAATTGTTTTTAATTTAACTATGATGTCACAAGCACAAAGATTCAAAATGAACTGTTTTTCGGCTTTGCGTTGTGAATTTTAATGTTTGTCTACATGCTAAATTGAATGCTTATATTCCCAAATATATATATATATATATATATATATATATATATATATATATATATATATATATATAGATATATATATTTGGGATATATTATATATATATATATATATATATATATATATATATATATATATATATATATATATATATGCCTACTGTCATCTATATAGTATTTGTATTTATTTTTATATATTTAGTTTTCATTTGGATTAAATAATTTTTTTAAAAAAATCAAAAGATGCTGTCATCACAAGATAAACCCTCTAATTAAACACCCTCAAAGTGTGAGTGAATCATAGTTAAGAGAGAAAGACAAGAGTGCATATACAACATGCCACAAGCAGAAGGCTGTTGTGTGTTAGCCCAGGTGTATGTGTGTGTGTGTGACAGGTGGTGTGGATGGTGAGGGGCAGAAGTTTGGGGCAAGGTAAAGGTGACAGAGAGAGAATACAGGTGGTCAGCTGTGACAGTGGTGCATTAACCTTGGGATCAAAGATATCATATACAAACAAGCACAAACTGAGGTAAGTGAAATGTTGACATATATAAGCAGATACAACATGAGTACAAACACCAGCGCTGATCAGTCTCTCAGATATAAAAACTGACATTTGAAATGATTTTCAGAGATAACTTCCATGTAGTCACTTATAATAACTCTCATAGCCAGATTTTGATCATCAGCAATAAATGCAGTTCACAGAGCAGCTTATTTTGGCCAAGAATCACTTAGAAGGGAGGCGGACATTTCCATGATGCAATCCATATCCATATGCACTTAAAGATATCTTGTTTACTTGCTACTAAGAGTCTCAAACAAAAGTCAGATGGATGAAACAATGTGCATTCAGAAACTACAGAAAGCCAGCCAATCAAATTACATCCTGCTGTTTTGACAGTTGCAATAGTTATACTGAGTACGTGACAAACAGAAATCTATGAATATACAAATAAACTAACAACAGATATTCCCATTTTATTGGTATTGTGGGAGGAACGTGTGTGTGTGTGTGTGTGTGTGTGTGTGTGTGTGTGTGTGTGTGTTATGCAGCTGATTGTTTACCTCCAATTTAACTGACTCAGAAGGCTAAAGATGTCTTTCAAACTGCTAGAAGGACTCAAACACAAACACAGACAAACAGAGCAGTAGTCTTAAGGCCCGTGCACACCAAGAACGATAACTATAAAGATAACTATAAAGATAACGATATTAGCGTCCACACCAGCGAACGATATCTTCTGTTTATTCTAAGCGCACGCTCGTCTGCCGCTTTAGTGGCCTTTGGTGTCTGCATGTTCTGTATTCTTCATCAGACTTGATTGCATAATCTCTTAGACTGACACAAAACACTATATCAGGGGCAAAATATCTATATTTATCTAAATAAGTATCTGTTTTCTAAAAATGTATTTGAATGAATCCTTGCATGCTCATGAAGGTTGCATTTATTTGATCAAAAATACAGTAAAAACAGTAATAATGTGAAATAATATTACAATTTAAAACATCCGTTCTCTTGTAATATATTTTAACTGTTAATTTATTCCTGTGATGCAAATCTGAATTTTCAGCATCATAACTCCAGCACATCACTGTCACATGACTCTTCTTATTTTATTATTATCAATATTGTGCTTCTTATTTTTGTGGACTCTGGCAGCACTTTATTTTAAGCACAAATTCTCATTATTAACTAGCAGCTTATAAGCATGCATATTGCCTTTTTATTAGGACTTATTAGGCACATATTAATGCCTTATTCTGCATGACCATGTTTTAGATCCCATAATCCTACACCATACCTAAATTTAACAACTACCTTACTAACTATTAGCAGCAAATTAGGAGTTTATTGAGGGAAAACTCTTAATAGTGAATAGTGAATATGCATCCTAATCTTACTGAAGTCTTACTGAAACTTTTTTTATCAGTAACAATATAAATATCTTTACTGTTATTTTTGATAATTTCAATGCATCTACACATTTATATGCATTTTTACATTTATAAATGCATGTATACATTTTACGTCATCATATATGTTTTCAAAACTTAGTTATGATGGTCAAATACCTTGAGAAGGTGCACTATTAGTGCGAATGGTGTGTAGCCTAAAGCTTTGAGTGAGTGTGTAAGTGCAGATATTCAGACTCAATGTATTTACACAATAAAGCAACATATGTTCTACTCTGTCACCTTAATAAAAGTTGTGAGTGAGTCAGCACAAATGCACAGACCCTATGATACACAGGCATGAGTCAGCAGAAAGCCTCTTATGGCCGTATGCGGGTTGATGAGATGGGCTCCCTACAACTGCAACGGGACAATACGAACCTACATCAAAACCGCCATTCATTATGCTGACAAACGCCATAAAACATCTATAAAAAACACACACGCACAAACATAAATCCAAAACTGCCGCCTGATTTGAGCATCATCTGCGACATGACCTTGCAAAACATAAATTAAGGGTACTCCGACTTACAAACATCTGTATTTATGCACACTTTAAATCACATTTCAGATGGCGAAATCATTTCCTGACTGCTTTTGGATGCAGAACTGGGTCATATTTTTCTGCATACATTGCATGGGAAATAATATTTTAAATATCTGGCACATTTGAGAGCGATTACACCGTGTCGAACATGCATTGCCCAGAGCGTCAGTGCATTGTGGGTATTTATGTAGGTCACTGTGTCTACACCACACGATTTGGCAGAGTCCGACCGAACACAAATATTTTCATATCACCGAGAGTTTAACTTTGACAGTGACATGTCACATCATTTGGCAAGTGCACATACCATACTGAAGCACAGACACCTGTTGCTAAGAGACAAGCAGATGTGCTCTTGTTTCCCGAATAATACATCTGCCTTTGACATAGTTACGTAGCGACCGTGAAAAGCAAGAGATCATGCTCTCGGCACGGAAAGCGCTAGACCCTGCCCGCAAGGCACCAAGGCAAGTTTTACAATTGTTCACTTTAAGCACAGCAACACAAACTTCTTGACAAATACTAGGAACTAGTGGCCTCTTCAAGTACCAATTCTATTAAGAGGCTTTGAAAAGTAATAGGGCTCTGCTGGGGGAAACTGGCCACATCGTAACACCGCCTCCAAACTAGTGGAGAAGCACAATTAAAGTTAATTGATTTCTTTAACTTCAAAAGAATTGCGGTTTTACTGTTGGCCGATGGGAAATCTTTAATGAGGTAGACAAACATACTAGGAAATGTTAGAGGAGCTAATCAAACCCATCTATGAATGCCTTTTTCATTTGAATTTTTATGTTTAAAAAGGTTTTTACATGCTTAATGTGGGTAAAGACAACCATTAAAGTCATGAAATCAATATTCTATGGTGAATGATTTATGTTTGTCTTGTTTTTTTTTTTTTTCTCAATAATAATTTATCAGTAATCAAAATGTAAGAACCTTCCCTGCTCACCAGTAATAGTGACAAACGTATCACAATCCAGTCAATTCCCAATAGATAAAAATCAAGCTAACCTCCATTTTTACTCATTGAACATCCGGTTGCATTTGAATTACATCATATTATGGAAGTTAAATGAGTTACAAATCCCATTTTATGTTGGCTAATCAGCCAGACCGTTTGCATAAGCAGGAATGCATTAAGGTGCGTCCAAATCCAAAGTCTGCAAATGGTCCTGTCTACTCCATCTGATCCATTTCTGCAGGAGGTACAGATGTATCCTTCACTGCCTATAATACATCACATTCCTGTGCATGCAGTTTCGGAGCTAAAAGTATAAAACTAAGTATAAAAACGGCATTTTAGAGAATGATAGAAGTGAATAATTATTTAAATAAATAAAAAATTAATGTATTTTTAATTCTGTATCTACAGATATAAACATTATAAAAAAAAATTTGCATTTGGCATTATTGCATTCAATACTTTTTATGAGTTCATTCCTTCCTTGAAATACAAACCTATAATTTGTTGATGCCAGCACCAATTATATACACTGTAAAAATTATTTTTAAAATTAGTAAATTTGTAAATAAAAGATTATTGGAATATGTTTTCCAAGAAAATACTATTTCAGTCGTTCTACTTCAAAATTTCATGTTTAATTAAATGTGCCACTTGCTGTTTCTTTATAATTATTACAAAGTACCAAATTTTGGCCAGTGTACTGTTTGATAAGTGAACAAGTGCTGTAGCCATTAAATATTTCATTAATTATGTTACAGAATCTGAAGGGTTGCAATGGTCCCTTGAAAGGCCATTTTCCTTAAAGAGCCCCTATTATGCAAAATTCACTTCTACATGGTGTTTGTACACAAACACCCTATAATGATAAAAAAATGTAATCCCCATAAATCATAAGCAGTGTCTCAGAACAAGCTGTTTACAGAATCTGTACATAGTGACATCACATTTTACAGGCCCCACCCACAACTGTTGACGGACACTGCCATATTAGTAGAGACCCTGCCCAGAGTGAGCTGCACAAAATCCACCATGTTTATCTATACGCTATTAAAGCAGCATTCAAGTAAGAAATGTCTTCATATTAAAGCTGCAGAAGTTATTCAGTGAATAATTATCATATTATCAACACAGAAACCAGTATATAGGTACTGTATATCATGCTGCTGTCACTTAATACACAGATCTAATATACACATGCAATTTATTTTCCAGACATAATTGACTGTGTTTTTGTAACAATGTGCAATAAAACATGAGTTTAGTTTAGTACTCGCATGCCATGTGGCAGCTGCTTTCTGTGTGTTAATAAAACCCTATATAAGAAGTTTAAACTTATAAGGCTTTAAAACACATGATTTCAGCACAATATAAATGATAATCAAAATTAAACAGATGTTTAGTTTTAGGCATAGTATCAGAAGTAAAGGCACCAATCAATTCTGAAAAAGTGGGCTGGGAGCAGCAGCTCATTTGCATTTAAAGATACATACACAAAAACAGTGTGTTTCTGCTTCCACTCAAAATGGGCATTTTCAAAACGGTATGATAAATGTTCTGTGGGGTATTTTTAGCTGAAACTTCACAGACACATTCTAGAGACACCTGAGACTTATATTACATCTTGTTAAAAGGTGCATAATAGGAGCTCTTTAAAAGGAAGCTTCATACCAAAAATGCTGCATGCCTTTGGCACCGACTTCTTGAATAGCGAGCAAGCAAATCGACTTTTCTCGGTTCCAAACAGCCATTGTTCCAGGACACAGTGTCAAGACAGAGTCCTTTATCCCTTCCTTCGAAAAAGGCCATTTTTTGAGTTTCACTCTCATTCAGGTGAAGATCTGTTACTCAAACTGCCCTACAGACTTTGAACTCTAAAATGATACAGTCACATGGTCTTTCATTGAACCAGCCATGACTTTGTCATAGAGTAGATTATCAATGTGAGCTCATGTTTTCCCAGCATGCTCTAGTCTCGTACACCTCTACTTATTAATCTTTAAGACAGGCATGAAAATGGAATTGCTGCAAATAACAGCCAGATTAGACATTCACAAACATGATTAATGGCTGTGGGACACTCCCAATGCTTGTGGAATATTAACGACATCATGCATGCGACAGCCTCGTTTCCGTTACGCTGTAAGACTATAGCATGCATCAATGCCCACTAAAGTTAAACAACAACACCCGGAAGACCAGTGCCCGTGTTTATCTGCTCGCTTTCTTGAGTGCCGACAAATTGATTCCAATCACTGCTGACATTCTGATTGAGCTTAACAGGATACAACTTTTAATATTACCTTGTTGTCGATGGAATGAAATGAGCAGGGAATGCATTCAAGATCAAGCAGGACAGCATTAAGAGATGTAGAAACATTAAAACTCAGATCACAGATATAAAAGCAGACACAAATCTATTTTAATCTACACCTACAGCAGACTTCTCTACCTACTGTTTCTAAGAGAATACAGCTGAGCTACAAGGGTAAGATTACCTTTATCGTCCATAGAACCATGGCCATCCTCCTTCTTAATTTCATGCTCTATGTAATGGTCTACATTGGGAGATTCCTGATGACATTAAGAAAAAGTGGAAAAATGAAATGAATTAAATGAATTTGACAGCACAGGGACATAAAACAGAAAATATAATCATATTTACACACTGTTACAAGATCTTATAGAATATCATAGTCAAAATGAAATAAAAAATGTACTTTCTTATTAAAATCTTATTTTCAATCTTCAATCAAATGTAATATAACATGCCTTTCCTTTGAAATTATTTTTCTTTGCTGTTATAGCACACAGGCTATATAATGTTCAACAGCTGGGTTCCAGAAATAAAATCTCATTTATTTTACACACATAGCAATTGATTTGGAATGATTCTATATAAAGCTTTCAAAACAAACATACCATGAGCTTCTGAGGTTTATAATCAACAATAAATGCAGTGTTATTTCAATTTCATGCATTCAATTGACAAATTCTAAATTCCAGATGAAGAACTAGACTACACTATATATATATATATATATACACACACACACACACACACACACACACACACACACACACACATAAAAATAAATATATTTACATATTTATCACTTCAATAAAAATTATAATAAATTTTATAAATAAACTTTATATAAATATAAACTACTTGTCAAAACCTTGGAATACTAAAGATTTCAGTTTCCAAAAAAAATATTAAGCCGAAAAACTATTTTCAACTGATATTAATAAGAAAAGTGTCTTATAGGCGAAAAGACTTATCTATCTTTCAGTATAGATTTTTATTTAATATTTATTTTTAACTTTAACTGCTCTCTCTCAACCTGACAATGTTTATGGACAAACAATCTGGAACTTAACAATCTGGCATCTCAATTTAGCCAAATATAATTACTACAGACTAACCTTGCCCAAACCAGAACCCTGATTGTCTGTCATTTTTACATATGAAACAAAGCATAAGTCAATGCTTTTATGATGTTGTTTTCCTTCATGTAATGGTAGGCTTCATAAAATGTAGGTTTCATCATCTTTGTAGGGACATTTGGACACACACACACACACACACACAAGCACACAGCAAATCTTATCCATCATTCCATCCTTTCCTGCTAAAACCTAGTAACCTACTGCACTGGATCTATGGGGATTTTCATTCTATTGGTGGTCTGTGGTCTCAAACTGGTTCTGTCTGACCTAAAGCAGTCTACAGAGAGTCCAGCAGGAACAGCGCAGTGCACAGGGCTCTACACTAATGAATTTACCTTCCTCTTCACTTTCTTTGATAGACTCTGCCAGAGAGAGAGACAACACACATACATCAGAGGTCTACAACAAGACAAGTGTGCATATGTGGGTCTACAATGCTGATTTTACTATCATACTTTTCTCTACAGATAATTATCAATACAGGTGCATCTCAATAAATTAGAATGTCGTGGAAAAGTTCATTTATTTCAGTAATTCAACACAAATTGTGAAACTCGTGTATTAAATAAATTCAGTGCACACAGACTGAAGTAGTTTAAGTCTTTGGTTCTTTTAATTGTAATGATTTTGGCTCACATTTAACAAAAACCCAATCTCAACAAATTAGAATACGGTGACATGCCAATCAGCTAATCAACTCAAAACACATGCAAAGGCTTCCTGAGCCTTCAAAATGTTCTCTCAGTTTGGTTCACTAGGCTACACAATCATGGGGAAGACTGCTGATCTGACAGTTGTCCAGAAGACAATCATTGACACCCTTCACAAGGAGGGCAAGCCACAAACATTCATTGCCAGAAGAAGCTGGCTGTTCACAGAGTGCTGTATCCAAGCATGTTAACAGAAAGTTGAGAGGAAGGAAAAAGTGTGGAAGAAAAAGATGCATAAACCAACCGAGAGAACCGCAGCCTTATGAGGATTGTCAAACAAAATCGATTCAAGAATTTGAGTGAACTTCACAAGGAATGGACTGAGGCTGGGGTCAAGGCATCAAGAACCACCACACAACTGGCTACAGTTGTCGTATTCCTCTTGTTAAGCCACTCCTGAACCACAGACAACGTCAGTGGCATCTTACCTGGGCTAAGGAGAAGAAGAACTGGACTGTTGTCCAGCGGTCCAAAGTCCTCTTTTCAGATGAGAGCAAGTTTTGTATTTCATTTGGAAACCAAGGTCCTAGAGTCTGGAGGAAGGGTGGAGAAGCTCATAGCCCAAGTTGCTTGAAGTCCAGTGTAAATTTTCCACAGTCTGTGATGATTTGGGGGTGCAATGTCATCTGCTAGTGTTGGTCTATTGTGTTTTTTGAAAACCAAAGTCACTGCACCCCATTACCAAGAAATTTTGGAGCACTTCATGTTTCCTTCTGCTGACCAGCTTTTTGAAGATGATGATTTCATTTTCCAGCAGGATTTGGCACCTGCCCACACTGCCAAAAGCACCAAAAGTTGGTTAAATGACCATGGTGTTGGTGTGCTTGACTGGCCAGCAAACTCATCAGACCTGAACCTCATAGAGAATCTATGGGGTATTGTCAAAAGGGAAATGAGAAACAAGAGATCAAAAAATGCAGATGAGCTGAAGGCCACTGTCAAAGAAACCTGGGCTTCCATACCACCTCAACAGTGCCACAAACTGATCACCTCCATGCCACGCCGAATTGAGGCAGTAATTAAAGCAAAAGGAGCCCCTGCCAAGTATTGAGTACATGCACAGTAAATGAACATACTTTCCAGAAGGCTAACTATTCACGTAAAATGTTTTTTTTTTTTAATTTTTTTTATTGGTCTTATGAAGTACTCTAATTTGTTAAGATAGTGAATTGGAGGGTTTTTGTTAAATCTGAGCCAAAATCATCACAATTAAAAGAACCAAAAACTTAAACTACTTCAGTCTGTGTGCACTGAATTTATTTAATACACGAGTTTCACAATTTGAGTTGAATTACTGAAATAAATGAACTTTTCCACGATGTACCTGTATCTACTTAATATCATATATGAGCTATGAACAGGATAGAGAAAAGACAGGTGGAGATGAGTGGGCTTCATTTTTACCGAGCAGCATGATCTCCTCATAAACATTCTCTTCTGTCAGAAAATGGAATGAGAGAGAAGAGAAAAAGTCAAGGCAAAGACGAAGATAAAGAGTGAGGGAAAAACAGGTAAACAGCATTGTAAGAGAGGTAGAAAGAGATAAAGTGTTAGACGTACGGTTGACAGACAACAGCTTATTGTGAATGTCAGTTGTACTCCTCAGTATTTAATCTGGAAGTCCTTAGCTGGTGCTTCCAAATTTGATGTCTATGATTATGTTGACTTAGTAATTATAGACTGGTACTTAACTCTTGTGCTCAAATTGAGTATGGAGTAATCAGAAGCAGGCATTTCAAATGTACAAAGTGGTTCAAAGTTCATTCTAAAATTAAAAATAATATTTATAAAAAATTTTCAAAGCATATACCAGTACATATCATGTAATCTGTTTTCAGGTCCTTTATAATGTGACTTCTTTCAGCACCACAAGCTGCTGGGTAAAAACACGCACTCTAACCTTTGGTTTCTCACAAATGTATCAATCACATATCAAGCCTGAGATGTGACTTTACCCAATCTGCCCTAAAAATGCTACACTAAAAATATCATTCCTCAGTAGCAGGTCACACCCCTGTGAGGGGGATATATTTCCAGCCCTCATCCGTTTATCACCTGCGGCCTCAAAGCAAGGCTGAAGTTAGTAAGCTCCAATGAACTGAAGCCACGCAGTCAAAATGCATTTAACATCTGTATGAGGCAAAGGACCATCAAAACATTCCCACATGAGCACGCTAAAGGTTATCAACCTGAAGTCACGAGCAGGTTTATTCAGCCCTCAAGGTCTCAGACATTTGTGCACCCAAACATGATTTTATCAGGGAGTGAGAGTCTCGAAAGGTGAACTAATGTGATTGGGGCACAAAATCACATTACACATAACACTCTCTCTGGGTCTCTTTCACCAGTAATTCTACACAAGTTGCTTACTTGGATGCGCAGAAGAGGTCAATAAACAAAATCTCTGGATTATTGTAAATGTGGAAAATATGCCTGCAGTTTTTAATTACCATAATACACACTCAAACCGTGTCCATATAAGTTTTGGGGTTTTTTTGCCCAAATTTCTATTATTTAAAATATTGAAATATTATAATATTACAAAAAAATAGAATACCCTGTTAAATTTCAATGTTTTTCATCAATTGTTTTAGTAAGTGAAAATTTACTATATTTTAGACTCATAACATGTGAATCAAAATGTTTTAAACATTTATGGCGCTAATTACAGACTACAGCTCAAAAAAAGTATCTAAGATTATTAAAATATTTCATTTTGAGTTTCATTAAATTTCCATTCATACAGTAAAAACTGCAGGCATCTCTTAGTTGAGTTCAGACATTTACTTTTTTCAATCACAGGAATAAATTACATTTTTAAATATATTTAAATGATTATAAATTGTTCTATTATTTCACAATATTACTGATTAAATAAATGCAGCCTTGATGACCATATGAAACTTAAAACAATGACTGACTCCATATCCAAATTTAATGCACTAAATGCTAGTTTATATATATATATATATATATATATATGTATATATTTTAGGGCTGTCAAATGATTAATCACGATTAATCACATCCAAAATAAAAGTTTTGTTTACATAATATATGTATGTGTACAGGGTATATTTATTATGTATATATAAACACACACACATAAATTATATATTTAGAAAATATTTACATGTATATACATTTTATATATTTATATTCTTATATTTTATATTATATATAAATATATTTAATATATAAACATAACATATTCTTCTTAAATATATAAATGCATGTGTGTGTATTTATATATACATAATAAATATACACAGTATACACACATATATTATGTAAACAAAACTTTTATTTTGGATGTGATTAATCGTGATTAATCATTTGACAGCCCTAATATATATATATATATATATATATATATATATATATATATATATATATATATATATATATATATATATATAAAGAAATAATTTATATTTAAACAGTTTTATAATATGATAAATTACCATCAAATATTGAATAATATATATTATATATAAATATATATTTATAATATAAAAATAAATACATTTTATATAAACCCAAATTCACGATACATTAAAGTACAAAACTGAATGGTTAACAAATGAGACCCGCTGCATAGATAGCACTGCTGAAGCTGAAAATGAGATGTTTTCCCAGCAGTGACTCCTACATTAATGAACATCAGTGAGACAGGCATTATGAATATATCAGGAGCTGGGAGTTAAAGAGAGACTGCTGGTTGCTCGCTCGTCTCTTTTCTAAGGTCACAGAGGTGCTACAAGAAGAGAAAGTGCACAGGAAATATGGAAATATTATTATTATTTTTTTTTTGACATATGGTGCCGTTACGTCAGAGATGCGTCATGTGTCCAGCATATGGTTTGTCCTGGCAGTTTCCGAGCTGGCACAAGCAGCATGCTGTCATGGTGCCACCAGATTATAGCGGCAACTCCATCTCCACCAGCATGATGTGCATCCTGGCACTTCACGGCCACTAATGCACCTGCTGCCCAGCACAAGAATGTGAGTCAGGATGTTTTCAGAAGGAAACACTTACGTGCAGCTGTTCTGGACTAAACGATTACATGACCCATATGACAGTAAAATTCTAATAAGATCCTATGATATCTCAGATGTTGTTGCCAGGCAGCAATGAGATTAAATTGCTCTTTTTTTTTCTTAAGAACTAGTAGTAGGAGAAGACTAGTAATGCTACCTCAAGACAATAAGAAAAGATGAGCTACTAAGATCCCAAAGATCTCAATATGATCATTTCTTATCAAATCCACCCAAGATCAATTATCTGAGTTATGCAATCCACATGAATTTTACAGTTTTATACTGCTACCGCATGCAAACTTTTGACTTATTTGTTTCCTATATTAAGTTAATAAAGACATATCTGAGACAAAAATTATCTGAGACAAAAGTAATATTTAAATAACTAGTACCTTCATGAAGTCTCATGAATGCAAAAGCACAATATAATAACAATTACTTACATTCAATTTACTTCAAGCTGCATAAATATATAACTAACGCTGCACACATATCTGTATATTCACATCATGTATGCCATGTACAGTATATCTGTATTTCTAACAAGGAAATTTGAAAGAGACAAAGCTAATATTTAAATTAAGTGCAAATAGGACCTTTACTGAGTCTTAAGAACTGCAATAAAAGCAGTTCTGGTCAATAATATTAACAACAACAACAACTTATTCTATTCAGATTCTTCAAGACCAAACGATTTGAGAACCATCAGTGGCATAAATATATACTTTTCCTCATACTGTATGCAAATATTAATCTCACGTATATCTATGTGTAGTTCCCACAAGTAATTTTAAGAGAAACACCTGAGACAAAGCTCATATATAAATGCAGCATTACTAGGACATTTATTAAGTCTCAAGAACTGCAATAAAAAGCAGCATTTGAGCAATAATAAATCACAACAACAAATTTTATTCAAATTCTTTCAAGACCAAATGATCTGAGTTCTGCCAGCGGCATAAATATATAACTCTTGACTCACGCTACATGCAAATATTCATCTAATGCATGTCTATTTGTATTTCTCGGAAGGAATTTTAGTAGCAACATCTGAGACAAAGTTAACACTTAAATGAAGCTCCACTAACTTTTCTGAGCTACACATGAGCAACCTCAGAGCAATAACAGCCTCCTCTGGGTACAAGCAGGAGAAATTATACTCTATTAAAATGCTTTAAGCATTAAATGTGACAGAAATCAGAATATGTGCAATATTTTTCCGTAGAGCCTTAAGAGGGAGGAAGGAAACACAGTTACATTGCCATGAATTTGTTCAGGTGCTGGGTACAGATGTGTGAGCATGCAGGTAGGGCAGAGTGGAAAGAAAGAGTTACTAAAGGATAAAAACACCACTGTAGGGTGCTGTGAACGGGACACGCACACTCATACACACTGGAGGGCAGTGGGATGGATGCGGAGTTCTTTACCTTCCACTGCGTTTGAGTGGTTGTCTGGTTTGAAGCATGAATGGAGACAAGAACAGAACAACACATAAGCCATGAACCTGAGCCATGAGCACACACACACACACACTTCTACAGCGTTCATTCACACGCTCAACAGAGAGTATGAGTTACAACCACATCTTTTAATAACATTGCATGTAGATAGCTCAAATGCATGAATACTGTCTGAGCTGAATCTCCTCTGGAGCAAGATTCCCTAGCTAGAGCATGTAAGCAAGCGAGCATGTCCCTTACAGCTGAGCGTCATTGTGTGTGTGATGTGAGACACGGTCTCCAGAGAGCAGTGTTTGACAGACGACAACCCTTCGTCTTCCCGTTCTGAGACATACCAGCGCAGTTGACATGTTAAAGATGGAAAATCATGTGCATCTTGCAAAACAGATAATCTGTAGGTCACTGTGGATCCAGCTACAGTCCTGTTCATAACTCAGCCAGCAGATTTAGTTCTATAGGCATGTCTCAAACCATTTTCTGCTTATGGCAATGACGATGTTTCACTGTATGCAACAGATTATAAATAAGCATATTGGGTCCCCAACTGACACTTCATAAAGTAATTGAACAGCTGTGCATTTTTAATTTAATTGTAATATTTTAATATTTATTTGCAAATATATTTTTAATTTTTAAAGAATATTTATTAAATGTGCTGCATTTAGAAAATGATTAATAAATCTATAACATTATTTATTGATATATATATTTATTTGTATTATTAAAATATAAATAGATAAACATTAACAAGAATTAAATTTGTGCTGAGCAACAATTAATCGCGATTAATCGCATCCAAAATAAAAGTTTTTCTTTATATAATATATGTGGGTGTACTGTGTATATTTATTATGTACTATATATAAAAAGACACACACATAAAGTATATATTTTGAAAATAGTTACATGTATTTACATGTATATACTTATATTCATGTAATATATATATATATATATATATATATATATATATTAACATGTATTAATATATATATATATATATATATTTAATATATAAACATAACATTATACATACATTTATACAAATGCATGTGTGTGTATTTATATATACATAATAAATATACAAAGTACACACATATATGTTAAATACTCAAAAACTTTTATTTTAGATGCAATTAATCGTGATTATTCATTGCCCAGCAATATAATACATACATATTTAATTTAGCACATCAATTTTATAAATAAAAAGTACAGCTGTATAATTAATTTACAAAGAATAAACACAGGGAAAATCAGAATTGTTTTTGACAGAATACCATTTTGAGATTATCGACCGATAACTGATATTACCTTGTTTAAGCATCTAAACAAACTGAGCTGAACTCAAATAATCCAAACAGCCTTGTCAGTTCATAACAACAGTTTTCCCCCTTCCATTACACATGATTATGTGAAAAGCAATTTTTTATTTTTTGCAGGAAAGTAACAAGACTTCCCAGACAGAGTGATAAAGATGCTAAAGATCCAACAAATCAACTCTAACAGCATGAGAAACACATTGCAACACACAAACCATGATCACAGAGCAAACTTTGCCTAACCCCGCCCCTTTTCAACATGATTGACAGCTGTCAGGTGCAAAGTGATTAACAGGGAAAGGGCACTCACCTTTGACCCTCTCTCCACGGTTCAACTGGATCTCTCCCTCTCCCTGCGGCGTGTACGGTTTGACCACGATGAAGGTGCGCCCCGGCACGGCGCTGTAGAGTTTCCGTTTGGGGCCCCGGGCTCCTGAGTGTGTGTGCGAGGGCCCCGCGGGAGG